>NC_056751.1:402362780-402368780 GCF_019279795.1 Protopterus annectens | reverse complement strand
CAAAAACCCCTTAACTCTCCAGCCATATGACTTCTAATCACCAAAGTAAGATCTGCCCACCTAACAACCTTAATCTCCAGCCATATGACTTCTAATCACCAAAGTAAGATCTGCCCTTAGTTTACAACCTTAATCTCCAGCCATATGACTTCTAATCACCAAAGTAAGATCTCCCCTTATTTAAAATTAATCTCCCAGCCATATGACTTCTAATCACCAAAGTAAGATCTGCCCTTATTTACAAAATCTCCAGCCATATGACTTCTAATCCCCAAAAGTAAGACTGCCCACCAAACAACCTTAATCCTCCACCATATGACTTCTAAAAAAGTAAGATCTTTTAAACAACCTTAATCTCTCCAGATATGACTTCCAAAAGTAAGATCTGCCCCCTTAACCCAACCCTTAAAACCCAAAAAAGGCCCCAAACCCTAACCCCAAAAAGAAAGACCCCCTTAAAATTCCCCAACCAAAAAATTTTCCCCAGCCTTAACCAACCCCAAAGTAAACCCCCCTTCCCCTTAAATTAATCAACCTTTAAAACCATATGCTTTAACACCCAAATAAAAGATCTCCCCTTACAACAACCTTAATTTTCCCAGCCATATGACTTCTAATCACCAAAGTAAGATCTCCCCTTAGCTTACAACCTTAATCTCCCAGCCTTACCAATACCAAAAAAGTCCCCTTACCTAAAAACCTTTAAATTTTCCCCACCAATGACCTAATCCCAAAAAAACCCCTTATGCTCAACCAATTTAGATTGCTTTTCCCCAAAAAAATCTCCCTTATGCTTCAACCAATTTAGATTGCTTCTAAACCAAAAAAATCTCCCACCCCAAACCCCTTAACCCCCAGAATGCTTCTTCCCCAAATAAATCTCCCAGCAAAACCCCTTAATCCCAGAAACTTCTAAACCAAATTAAACCCTTATCTAAAAACCTTAATTCTCCCCTATACCTAAACCAAAAAAATCTCCCTTAATTTCAACCAATTTAGATTGCTTCAATCCCCAAAAAAATCTCCCTTAACTTCAACCTTAATCTCCCACCTAACTTTAACCCAAAAAAGAAATTTGCCCCTTTACAATTAATCTCCCCCTATGCTTCAAACCCAAAAAAATCTCCCTTATGCTTCAACCAATTCTCCCCATAACTTTAACCCAAAAAAGAAATCCCCCTTACACCAATTAATTTTCCCCCTAACTTTAATCCCAAAAAGACCCCCTTACACCAATTAATCTCCCCCTAGCTTCAAACCCAAAAAAATCTCCCAGCAAAACCCCTTAATCCCACCCAATTTTCAAATCCCCAAATAAATCTCCCCAAACCCCCTTAATCCCAATAGATTTCTAATCCCAAAAAAATCTCCCTTATGTTTCAACCAATTTCCCCCGCCTAGCTTCAAACCCAAAAAAATCTCCCTTAGCTTCAACCTTAATCTCCCACCCTAACTTTAACCCAAAAAAGAAATTTGCCCCTTACAATTAATTTTCCCACCCTAACTTTAATCACCAAAAAGACCCCCTTACCCAAATTAATCTGCCTTACCTAAACCAAAAAAATCTCCCCAAAAAACCCCTTAACCCCCAGAATGCTTCAATCCCCAAATAAATCTCCCCAAAAACCCCTTAATCCCAATAGATTTCTTACCAAAAAAATCTCCCTTAGTTTCAACCAACTCGCCTAACTTTAATCCCAAAAAGATCTCCCCCAATTAATTCTGCCATATGCTTCAAACCCAAAAAAATCTCCAGCAAAACCCCTTAACCCCCAGAATGCTTCAATCCCCAAATAAATCCCCCCTTAACTTCAACCAATTTAGATTGCTTCAATCCCCAAATAAATCCCCCTTACCAAAACCCCTTAACCCCCAGTAGATTTCAATCCCCAAATAAATCTCCCAGCAAAACCCCTTAACCCCCAGAATGCTTCTTCCCCAAATAAATCTCCCTTAGCTTCAACCAATTTCGCCTAGCTTCAAACCCAAAAAAATCTCCCCAGTTTCAACCAATTCTCCCCTAGCTTCAAACCCAAAAAAATCTCCCCAGCTTCAACCAATTTAGATTGTTCAATCCCCAAAAAAATCTCCCTTCCCAAAACCTTAATCTCCCCCTAACTTTAATCCCAAAAGAAATTTCCCCCCTTCTTTTACAATTAATCTCCCCCTATACTTCAAACCCAAAAAAATCTCCCTTAACTTCAACCAATTCTCCCCTATACTTTAATCCCAAAAAAGACTCCCCCCCAAATTAATTTTCCCACCTAACTTTAACCCAAAAAAGAAGATCTCCCATATTCAACCTTAACTCTCCAGCCATATGACTTCTAATCACCAAAGTAAGATCTGCCTTACCCTTACAACCTTAATCTCCCAGCCATATGACTTCTAATCACCAAAGTAAGATCTGCCCTTATCCCAAAAACCTTAATCTCCCAGCCATATGACTTCTAATCACCAAAGTAAGATCTGCCCTTAGTTTACAACCTTAATTTTCCCAGTATGACTTCTAATCACCAAAGTAAGATCTGCCCTTAGTTTACAACCTTAATCTCCCAGCCATATGACTTCTAATCACCAAAGTAAGATCTGCCCTTCCCAAACCTTAATCCCTCCAGCCATATGACCTCTAATCACCAAAGTAAGATCTCCCCTTTAAACCTTACAACCTTAATCTCTCCAGCCATATGACTTCTAATCACCAAAGTAAGATCTGCCCTTACACTAACAACCTTAATCTCTCCAGCCATATGACTTCTAATCACCAAAGTAAGATCTGCCCTTACCACAACCTTAATCCTCCAGCCATATGACTTCTAATCACCAAAGTAAGATCTGCCCACATTTACAACCTTAATCTCTCCAGCCATATGACTTCTAATCACCAAAGTAAGATCTGCCCTTACCAAACAACCTTCATCTCTCCAGCCATATGACTGCTAATCACCAAAGTAAGATCTACCCTTACGCAACAACCTTAATCTCTCCAGCCATATGACTTCTAATCACCAAAGTAAGATCCCCCCTTTACGCAAACAACCTTAATCTCCCAGCCATATGACTTCTAATCACCAAAGTAAGATCTGCCCTTAGTTTAAATTTTCTCTCCAGCCATATGACTTCTAATCACCAAAGTAAGATCTCCCCTTACCTACAACCTTAATCTCCAGCCATATGACTTCTAATCACCAAAGTAAGATCTGCCCTTACTAACAACCTTAATCTCTCCAGCCATATGACTTCTAATCACCAAAGTAAGATCTGCCCACGTTTACAACCTTAATTTTCCCAGCCATATGACTTCTAATCACCAAAGTAAGATCCCCCCCCTTACAACCTTAATCTCTCCAGCCATATGACTTCTAATCACCAAAGTAAAAACCCCCTTATGTTTACAACCTTAATCTCTCCAGCCATATGACTTCTAATCACCAAAGTAAGATCTGCCCTTAGCTTACAACCTTAATTTTCCCAGCCATATGACTTCTAATCACCAAAGTAAGATCTCCCCTTACGTTTACAACCTTAATCTCTCCAAAAACTTCTAATCACCAAAGTAAGATCTGCCCTTGTTTACAACCTTAATCTCTTCAGCCATATGACTTCTAATCACCAAAGTAAGACCCCCTTACACAACCTTAATCTCCAGCCATATGACCTAATCACCAAAGTAAGATCTCCCCTTTAAACACAACCTTAATCTCCCAGCTTATAACAAAAGTGTCTCCCTTTAAACCTTAAAACCTTTAAATTTTCCCACCAATGATTTCTTCCCAAAATAAATCCCCCTTACTCAACCAATTTAGATTGCTTCAATAAAAAAATAAATCTCCCAGCAAAACCCCTTAATCCCAGAATGCTTCAATCCCCAAATAAATCTCCCACCCAAACCCCTTAATCCCAATAGATTTCTTCCCAAAATAAATCTCCCAACCAAACCCTTAATCCCAATAGATTTCTTCCCCAAAAAAATCTCCCTTAGCTCAACCAATTCTCCCCTATGCTTCAAACCCCAAAAATCTCCAGCAAACCCTTAACCCCCAGAATGCTTCTTCCCCAAATAAATCCCCCAAAACCCTTAATCCCAATAGATTTCTAATCCCCAAATAAATCTCCCAGCAAACCCTTAACCCCCAGTAGATTTCTTACCAAATAAATCCCCCTTAGCTTCAACCAATTTCCCCCGCCTTACCTAAACCAAAAAAATCTCCAGCAAACCCCTTAACCCCCAGAATGCTTCAATCCCCAAATAAATCTCCCCCAAAAAACCCCTTAACCCCCAGTAGACTCTTCCCCAAAATAAATCTCCCCAAAAACCCCTTAACCCCCACCCAATGTTTTTAAACCCCAAATAAATCCCCCCTTCCTTACAATTAATCTCTACCCTAACTTTAATCCCAAAAAGACTCATTACAATTAATCTCCCCCTAACTTTAATCCCAAAAAGACCCCCTTATCCAATTAATTTTCCCCCTAACTTTAATCCCAAAAAAGACCCCCTTACACCAATTAATTCTCCCCTAGCTTCAAACCCTAAATCTCCCTTAACTTCAACCAATTTCGCCTTACCTAAACCAAAAAAATCTGCCTTACTTCAACCAAAATTCTCCCCTAGCTTAAACCCAAAAAAATCTCCCCTTAGTTTCAACCAATTCTCCCCTAGCTTCAAACCCAAAAAAATCTCCCAGCAAACCCTTAATCCCAATGATTTCTTCCCCAAATAAATCTCCCAGCAAAACCCCTTAACCCCCAGAATGCTTCAATCCCCAAAAAAATCTCCCCTTACCTAAAAACCTTAATCTCCCGCCTAACTTTAATCCCAAAAAGACCCCCTTACACAAACCAATTTTCCCCCTAACTTTAATCCCAAAAAAGACCCCCTTCCCAATTAATTTTCCCAATAACTTTAATCCCAAAAAGATTTTCCCTACCCAATTAATCTCCCCCTAACTTTAACCCAAAAAAGAAATTTCCCCCCTTTTTTACAATTAATTTTCCCCCATAACTTTAACCCAAAAAAGAAATTTCCCCCCTTACCCAATTAATCTCCCCTAACTTTAACCCAAAAAAGAAATTTGCCCCAATACAATTAATTTTCCCCCTAACTTTAATCCCAAAAAAGACCCCCTTACCCAATTAATTTTCCCACCCTAACTTTAACCCAAAAAAGAAATCCCTTCCTTACAATTAATCTCCCACCTAACTTTAATCCCAAAAAAGTTTTTATCCAATTAATCTCCCCCTAACTTTAATCCCAAAAGAAATTTCCCCCCTTCAAAACAATTAATTCTGCCTATTTTAAACCTAAGTTTCCCCCCTTTAAAAACCTTAATCTCCCCTAACTTTAACCCAAAAAAGAAATTTCCCCCCTTACCCAAAAAATCTCCCACCCTAACTTTAACCCAAAAAAGAAATTTCCCCCCTTAAACCCAATTAATCTCCCCTAACTTCAACCCAAATTCCCCCTTATCTTACAATTAATTTTCCCCCTAACTTTAATCCCAAAAAAGATCTCCCAATTAAACCTTAACTTCCACCTATTTTCAATACCAAAAAAATTTCCCCCTTCCCTTTAAACCTTAATCTCCCCAATATTCTTACCAAAAAGACCCCCCTTTATTAAAACCAATCTCTCCAGCCATATGACTTCTAATCCCCCCCCCCCCCCCCCCCCCCCCCCCCCCCCCCCCCCCCCCCCCCCCCCCCCCCCCCCCCCTCCCCCCCCCCCCCCCCCCCCCCCCCCCCCGCCCCCCGGACCCCCCCCCCCCCCCCCCCCCCCCCCCCCCCCCCCCCCCCCAACCCCCCCCCCCCCCCCCCCCCCCCCCCCCCCCCCCCCCCCCCCCCCCCCCCCCCCCCCCCCCCCCCCCCCCGGCCCCCCCCCCCCCCCCCCCCCCCCCCCCCCCCCCCCCCCCCCCCCCCCCCCCCCCCCCCCCCCCCCCGCCCCCCCCCCCCCCCCCCCCCCCCCCCCCCCCCCCCCCCCCCCCCCCCCCCCCCCCCCCC